>NC_133658.1:124464173-124471673 GCF_037893015.1 Macrotis lagotis
TTAGGGAACTAGATTACAGAATGCAAATCTGCATTATGTCACAGTGGAACATTAAGACCTGCCCTCAAATGCATGTTCAAAAGACCATAGAAACAACTATTTCTAGGATCCAACATAACCATATCTAAGATACTTGGAAGACAATGGTTCTTTCAGAAATGCCCATGGGTTACTTTCTATACTGCTCTGCAACACTTTTTCTATTCTTGTATTTCTGATTATTCAGATATTTGATTTTTTTTATCAAAAAAAGAGCTATGAAGTTTAGAATTAAATTGGAAGTAATCAGATCAACTTAGTTTATATATTTGCATAAATATATAAACTATGTAATATTTGTAATTAATAAATGTATATACACATATCTGTGTATAGATATCTGTGGGTGGATAGTTGGTAGGAAGTGTGTGCTTATGTGCAAATGTGCATTTGACTTTAGCTTGTACAGATAAGTTCTTAAAGATAAAAGTTTTAGTCTTCAATGAAAAGCTGAATGAATATTTAAATGTCTTGTGCTATTTCTAAAGAGACTTACTGCAATGGGTTTTATGCTAAATTAATGCAATTAAAATTGAAAAGAAGATTTTCAATTTGAATAGAAAACAGAATGCTTTATTGAAACTGATTCTGAGAATGAAATAGGTATATACTTTAAAATCTGGTTTTATGATCATGTTTCAGTGAAGTGCTGTTAGACAACAAAGGAATTTTGTTTCCTAACATGGTTGAACAGCACTGAATAGAATTACAAACTCCGCAATACATTTAACAAGGTTTATTTTCAAGCAAAAACAGTAGAGTTAATTTTTTTTATACACATGTATGCTACTTGTATTAAGCATAATAACTACAAATAGAATTTTAAGTATTTGAGGCATATTATTGTCCAAAGAAAAGTTGCTGACTTCATCACAACTATAGGCTAGTAAAAAAATGAAGCCTGGAATAGTAAACTGTTACAGAGCTGAAACAGAAACAGGTAACCTTCTGACCTCTGACTTTTACTGGAAAATGATATGCAACATAAATTCAAGGGGCCTTTTTTCTTTCAAGTATTTGTGTGTGTTTATAGCATCACTATTTACAACACTACAATTAAGATAATGTCAGTGCTTTCCAAATAAAATCCTGTTTTCATGAGCATAACTATATTAATCATTTTCAAGAAGGTATAAAGGGAATAGTAAAAAAAAATGGGCCTAAAATTTTTGAAAATGGCTCAGTAGTGAGTTTATATTTTAAATAACCCAAAATAATAGATTGTTCTATTATTAGTGCTTTCAAAGTTTTCAGAGTCCAAAATTTCCTTAAATTTTTCAATGCTGGCAGGTATCTTGCCTCTCACTTTTTGTAAATGTTTTTTGAATGGAGGGAATGTAAAATAATTTGTGTTGCTGCTTTTTCCCTATTATGTCTAAGAAATAATCAGACATTTTCCAAGTTAATTTGGCAAATTATACTGGCCAATTTAATAAGAAAATTTTATTGTAACCATGAGACAATGTTTTCACCATTTAAGTAGATGTATGCTTAAATATACAGTTCTTTTATTCATTTTCTGCTTTAGTTCTTTAATCTCCTATGTAGCATTCCAACATATTTATGCATATGTTATCTCATTTGATAATTATCAAATAATTATATGAAATCAAAATGGCAGTTTGTAGTGTACCCAATTGGTAGATGCAGATACTGAGTCAGGAAGATGTGAAACCAGCAATCAAACCTGTGGATTTGTACCTTCATGCAGCCTCAGGATTGATTCTGTGCAATAGTTCTTCCATGTTTTCCCTCTTGCCTTTTCTGGCAAGCCTATATGGGTAAACCATGCCAAGATTTGGCCCATAGTGCATGTCCTAAATAGTTATTTACACAATTTGAGATCACTTTTTGTCAACTATGTAAGTAACAGCCCTCTTCAAAAGATTTATAAATCTATAAAAATGTCTTATACATACCCAATAGATAGGAATAACTCAATATGTCAACTGTATATCGAAAGAGGTGTTCCCCCCAACACATGAGTAATACATGGTTGTAAGTTTTCTCTATCGTATTGTTTGCACTCCCCAATACTTTTCAATTTAACTTCTTTGATACTTGCTATAACAAAAGAAAACCCCTAGGCTTTGGCCTTTGCTGCTGTCCCCCCCCCCCCCCAGCAAAGACCCTTATCTACTACATGATTGAGTCATTTAACAGGATATATGTCACTGAACACTGTACCTCTTGACTTAAGTGGCAATCCATTTTAATAGATCCATTTTAATGAAAATGGATTCTTTTAATGAAAAGAAAGAAAAAAAAACCTTTATGAAAAGCAAAAGTTCCAAGATACCAATTCACAGCCTCTATTGATGGACTTACACAGTAATAATTAAATAATAATGATAACTAATTTATAAAGCACTGTGTGATTACAAAGCCCTTTTCATCTCATTTGGAGCTAGCAACAACATCATGTGTATAAGTCTTAGTATCCCTATTTTGTAGAAGAAGAAACTGAAGTAGAGAGGTTAAATGATCTGACAGTTAGCATTCAATTAGTGACAGAACTGGGTCTTAAACTCAAATCTTCTTGACCCCCAAAATAGTGCTCTTTCCAACCTGCTGCTTTATCAGTGTCCAACTTATATTTACATTACTACTGTTTTGTTACATGAAATATGACAGTCTTTCAAAACAGATCTATACAGAATTTTTAAAATATCAAAATAATTACATTTGAACATGCATGGCAAATTTTATTAAAGAACTATCTCAAGTGGCTAAACTTGTTCACAATTTTTTTTTCATGAAATAAATGTATCACAAACTTCTCTAAAATTTCCAATGCATTTAAAGTGCTTTGTCAGCCAAAAACTCATATATAAATGTTAAACTTAGAAGTACCTAACAATAAATGTAGCCTAAAAAAAATAAAAACAAGAATAATACTTAGATTAGTGATGAAAAATAATGTGATATCTTTTCAGTACCTAACTATAAGCCAATCTATACATCATTAACTTAATATAACACTTGTGACCAATTACCAAATACTTTTGCTTCTTATATAAGATAACATCCTTCTAATTCTGGTGTTAGGAAATCTGGATAGTGAATTGATTGCATTATGTCAATTTTATTGCATATGATGTTGTATTATTTAGATGTTGCACGTGCTTAGTTTTGTTAATTTTTCAAGTGTTTTAAATTGTGTTCTTTTAAGTCTATTGATGCTCATACTATGGAATGGAAATATCCTTGGGAAATTTGGCAGGGCAACTGTATTGGATCAAATTAAATACAAATATATATATATATATATATATATATATATATATATTATTCTAGAAAATTATTTTAGTATGTTTTGAGGCATGCATGCTTTATGATTTCCTCTGTGACCAAGGGCAGTGAAGACAAGGCAGATGATGTTGACCTTAGTGATCACCATATGGTGTGTGTACAAAGCACTAGAACACAAGGAATGCCTTCTTGTTAGTCTTTTTGATTGGCTTAGCTTAAAGCATGAATTTTTTAGTTGGCCAATAAGTTAAAGCAGAGGGTGCCAAATGCTGGGCAGAGTTGAGACTATTCAAAGAACTGTGAGAAAAAGAATCTGCCTTCTGGGTCAGGTCATGAAGGAATAGGCAGGGATATGTGAGGGAGATATCCAGCTTTCATTTTGTCCCTACAAATTGTTTCAGAAGCAATTTACTTGTGAGACCAATTGGTAGTGAGACCAATGAGGAAAGTTTACTGATAGTTTAGCAAGTTGACTGTGACTCTTTTCTCCAGTGTGTGCAACCAGTTTGTATAGTAGTAAGAGAATTTTTGCATAATTTCATTATTCATACCTTCTGTATTATCTGTGAATTTATTCTTTTCATTATAAATCAATCCTTATAAAAGGCACATTGACTCCAATTATTGAAGGGGTAGAGAAATTACATTGATACAAATGAGAGGGTAGATTTTGGAGCTGGAAGTCCATGGATGTCGGTTGCCATCTTGGGGTGTTGTTCAAGACACCAGTCTTCACAATGGTCAAGGCTTAAGCCTTTGGTAGGCTCACAGGATCAGTAGTGAGATTTAGAGCTAGAAGGGTCCCTAGAGATTTAGTCCAATCCCCTCATTTGTTATGTGAAGAGACTGAAGCCCAGAGAAGTTACATGACCTTTCATTTTCACACAGCCATTAAGTAGGAGAGATAGGATTGGAAACAAAATCTCTAACTCTCAGCTGATTGTTATTTCCCTAACATTACCTTTTGCTCCCTTGTGTTTTGGTCCTTGTTTGCATACATTGTCCCTATGAGGTAGCTGTTATTAGTGATACCCAGAGAGATTAAGGGACTTGCTATCTTTTAGACAGAGTGACTTACCTGCTGAACCCGGAATTGGACCCAGGTTTTAAAATTCAATTAAATATTCTTTTTATTATTTTACCCAATTTTATCTAATTTATATCTAAATTAGAGTGGAACTTTAATGAACTTTTAAAGCAGTTTCTAACAATATCTTCACTGATATATTATTTAAAAGATTATATAGTACTTTTTAATAATCCTGTAAGAAATAATCTAAGTATCATTATGCCCATTTTTTTCAGATGAGGAAGAAACTGTGGATCATGGAATTTAATGAATTTGTAATTTTTAGAGGTAGGAAAAAACCTTAGATGAAGAAACTGAAGGCTTGACCATTTAAGTGAATTGCCCAAGGTCACACAGTCAAGCAATCACAGGGTCAGTTTAGAATCCAATCCGGTGTGTATGATTCCAAATCCAAGGGTTCTCCTACTAGCCTGTATTGTCAAGATCAATATGTGTAGTGTCAGAGCTGAGATTTGCACTCAGGTCTTCAGATTCTTAGACACCAATTATGTCCCAATAAATAGGTAAATTTGTGTATTTAATTCATTGGTCTTGATAAGGAGCTGCTCCCTGGGGCTGGAGAGTGTCATTGAGTTCTTGTAAAACTTTGACCTTCATTTGGACTCTTGCTTCTCCATCCTGCCCTCCATTAAGTCTCTTTAGTACTCAATGTGGATGAATAGAAAGTGTCTACAGGACTCAAGTGGAACAATTACACTTCCACACAGAACACTGGACTGCGCTTTCCAACTCTCCTTATATTTTCTTCCTAAAGTTCAATATTCAGGGCACTCCTTCCTTCTTGACTCATGGCCAAAATAGCCTTATTGCTAAATTGCATCAGCTGTAAATGTTGAATATAGCCTTCAAATATCATAGAGCAGAATCTAGTTTTGAGTACTAAACTATTGTGAAGACAGACATATTCAAAAATTCTTATGCATTGAGAAACAATTATATTTCATTCTTTCCAAGATTTCAAGATTAGGGATATGGGAAAAAAGTAAGGTTCTTTTCTTCTCTTCCTAGAATCTTTTTTACTTAATGTTTTCTTGCTCATTTTTTTCTTTTGAAAGGAAAAACTATATCTAAAAATAAAACTTATGGAAATTTTATTTTCAATCCGGGATTTTTTAAAATCACCAACTGTTGACTGTCATAGCACCTCAAAAACCATCTCTTTTTGTAAGTTTCAGGCCAATGTGATGCTGTCCCTCCTATTCCTGTTCCCTCTTTGGAGAATAAAATCTGTCTCCCTCCCACCCTTTCAGCTTTTGTATGAGTTCAAGCAACCCACAAGCAGAAGGCAATTCCATTTATTATTGAAGGGGATCTCAGGGCAGTTGTTTCAAACCTGTGAAGCTAGTATGCCAAGCTGGTAGAGGGGGAAGGGACAGAGGTAGAGAAGGTGGGGATGGACCATATTATGTACCAGATGACTGAGCAGCGATTTATATACCAGCTAGCCTTTTTACATGAAGAAGAAAAGTAATAACAGCACAAACTCAGGCATTTGAAATAGTCAGATGTCCGATGAATAATGGGATAGGTGGGAAGGAGCTCTCTGATTGGATGTCTTAATGAGCACATTTCCCACAGAGTTTGGGCTGCAGTTCCCCTTGACCTTTGCCCTTTATTGACCAAACTGACACTTCATTTTTCACATACTTCCAATTATGGTTCAGCTTAAGTGTTACCCTACCTCCTTTATTTCTTTCCTATGGACAATTTGAGAGTCGTTGAGGCCACATAAGATATTTTAATTTGAAAAACTAGCATAGCAATTCAGATTTAGGATGTAATCTGAAACTGATGTCAGTTCACCATTTTTTCTGGTGAAAACAAAAAGTAAGTATTGCTTTTTTAGAAAGAGTTGTTAAGATTCTTCCACTCCCCCCCCCCCACAATTTTTAAAAGTAGGTGTTTCCTTAGAACTTGAAGACACTGAAAATGAAGAATACAGAAAATTCCTTCTTGTTTTCCATTTTAGTTTTCTTTTTACCAGGCAGCTTGAATGATACCTATTTGTTTTCACTCACTTATTGAGTCTTTTCTTCCAAAGACTTGTATTTTGAAACCTCTGAAATGTACTTTGACTAATACATTCCTTAGAGTAGAGAAAAGTAAAACATCATTGTGACCACAGGTTTCAAGCCTTAGCCTATGGCAGAACCATTTGCTTCTTTGATGATATTTAAAGTTTAAGTACAAATTAAACTGTGACCTTTGTATACAATAGCAATCGGTATATGAGAATGATTTCCTGATGGGAAAAGTCAGGTGTAATATGAAAAAGAAAAGGGAAGTCATTACAGCATATCATTCCCTCTCTTATCAAAAGGTCTATATTATAAAGTTGTCAGGCATGTTAGATTAGCTATACAGATAGGAGACACCTATATACCAAACTTTCTCTTTATTTTCTTATCAAAGCTAGACAAGAAGTTCCTGTTACTCATTTCATGAATTTTAGAGTCATGTCAATGATTGAATTAAAAAGGAAGAATTGGAATTTTTACACTAAAAAGTAGTCACTGAATGTCTGTTGCGTGAACTTGGCCATAAACTTTTTCATGTGAAGTTTTTCTGTTCACTCTTCTACCCTATCACTTAAACACCAAAGATAATTATTTTCCATTTAGGTAATTGGAAAATATATCTATCTAAAAAATTTTACAACTAAAAAGTGATCCCTAAAACACAGAAGTATTTGTCTCAAAAATGTATGAAGTGTTACCTACTTTATTATGTAGCCCTCTGGCATATCCATGGCATATTTTTACTATAATATGGTAATAAAAGAATATGTAGAAGGCAGACAAAGGTTCTGTCTTTCTCAGTAAGGTGACCCCTGTTACCAAGTAACTGCTTTACTTATGAGCTTATTAAAAACTCAAAAAATGAGCTTTTCATACTTCACAGGCATTGATGTGAAAATGAGCTGTCCTGTGAGTAGTTTTCTTGATCATTTTTAGAACAATTGATTAGCCAAAGAGCGGCTGTCATTAGTTGACATTGACTGATAGCAATTTGTCACAAGCTCTGAAGGTCAGCCAGACGGCTGGAGTTTCTGCTCGTCTTTGATTGACCTTTACTGATGCCATTATTATATGATTGGTTTTGACTAGATATGACCCTCA